>NC_056749.1:367993238-368025738 GCF_019279795.1 Protopterus annectens
AGAGCACTCTGCTTGAAATGTATGGCCAGTCTATTCCAGAGTCTGGGGAGTCTCTGGGTCAGAAACACATCCCTCCAGCATGTATTGCTCATTGTGATGACAAGATTTGGATCCCTGGAGCATGTGGCTGTGAGAGTTTGGAATTCTTTAAGTGTAGCATGTCCAACAGCTGTGGGTTTGACACAGCATGGTATGTTAAGCAGAGATCGCCTCTGAGAACACAATACATGGCAGAGTATAGCAAGATGATTTTCAGACGGTCAGCATATTATGCCTGTGATTCATTCCATGAGTTATGTCTGCAGCTTCTCTAGTTGTTGCAGATGTCTTGTGAGGTGCATATGTAATGGGCGGTTGTAGTCTTTACTGGGTCTACTGAGAGATGACTACAGTGGGACAAATAGCCTCCTTTTCCTGGATGTAAAGCCCATAGTGGGAGGTGTGCCACATAGGTGGGTTTCCTGACTGTTGTGGCGATGTGGTTATCAAAGGTGAGACCACTGTCCACCTGTGTCCCTAAGTCTGTTATCACACTTTAGGTGTTTAGTGTACTGCCACTTATGTGGTACTTCACAGGTACATGTCCCTTCCCAAAGGGGATAACTATATATGGGATAACTATATATTTCTTGGCACTGATCTTGAGGCCATGGCTCAGGCACCAAGCATGTCTTTCTGTAAGGCCCTTCTGTAGAATATCCACATCATGTGGGGATTCAATATTGGCTCCCAGTGTGCAGTCATCTTTGACCTTTGTTTGCCAGAGTCCCTTATTGTCGGACTGTACTTCAGAGCAGTAGATGCCAAACAAGGGTAGTGCCAGGACTGAACCCTAAGGTACTCAAACTGTCACTTGTCTGGGGCTGGGGTTGGTGTCACCTACATTTACAGTGAGGGTTCTGTCAGTACAGCAGTTGGCAGCCCATCAGGTGACATAGGGATTAATGGCCAGCTTGATACATTTATCTATGATTCCAGACTGGGGGATGGTGTCGAAGGCCTTGACGAGGTCCAGATAGGATGTGTAAACCATCTTAACCTCGTCCACAGCTCTGGAGATGGATTCACAGTTGTCAGTCAGGTTGAGGTGACAAGATTGGCCCTTCACAAACCCAACCTGGTTAGGGTCCAGTGTTTGCAGGTTGCCAATGTCTTTGTTTTAATTTCCATGATAATACATTCCATGGCCTTGCAGATCAGGCATGTCATACTGCTGGTGCTGTAGTTCCCAGGATCCAAGGTGATCCCCCCTTGTTGACTGGGGTAACTGTAGCTGTGTGCCACACAGTGGGCACAAAGCCTGAGGTGTGGCTATGATTATACATGGCACATAGGTATGGTGCCAGTTCAGTTTGTAGCTCATGTAGTACACAGCCCGGGATGTTGACTGGTCCCATGGCTGCTGTTGTCATAGCTCTGGAGAGTGTGGTTTTTACCTATGTCGCCATTATTACTGGAATCTGGCAATCTTTCCTTGTTGAGATGGGCCCTTTGGGGGTTGGAAGGAGGGTGCAGTTGGCACTGAATCAATCTGCCAGGATATTGGCAGTATCCTTTGGAGTAGTATATTTAATACCATCCTGTTGTAGCTCAAAGCAGTTCTGAGCATTGCTATTTAGATTCCTCATATAGCTATAGAACAGCCTGCAGTTGTCTTTGACATCTTTGGCTATATTATGTTCAGAGCTAGCTTTGATGGATGTTATAAGGGATCTCTGCTTCTTACTGTAGCTGATAAGGGAGTATTTTGCATCCTGGAAAGTCCCCCATTTCTGCAACAGTTTCCTCCTATTGTTGTACAGTATGTTTATGGCAGGGGGCCACCACATTTGGCTTCTTTTCTTGGTGGGGAGCATCTTGGTTCTATATTGGATGGCACAATTCATGCATGAGTGGATGTGCTTGTACAGTGCATTCATATATGATTCAGCAGTCGTCCTTTCAGTTCTCATCTGCATGGGTGTCATGACATTAGTCACATCTGATATGTGTAGCATGACATTGGCTTTGGAGATGTGTGCTACAGAAGTTTCCTTACTGGGGTGTGGGAGAGGGATGTTGATATTAAGGGTGATTAGCTCATGGACAGACCTGACCACCACTGGGGTGACCATACGTGTGGAGCATTGATTTCCCATGTTGGTAATGACCAGGTCTAGGATATTTGAGCCCCTGGTGGGACTATGGGTTACTTGATCCAGGGCATTGGGAATTATAACTTCCAAGAACCGTTGGGCACATGTGTTGGTACACAAGTTGTTTTCCCAGTTAATGGCAGGGTAGTGTAAGTCACCCAGTATTAGGGTGTTTGCTTGTATCATAATATTTCACAGTATGTCTCAAAAGCTGAAGTGGGTATCATGGGGCATGGTGGGGGATCTATAGCAAGCTATACAATTTGGAATGCAGTCTAACCTACTGTTAGTTGCACCTGGGGTATTTAAGACACATTCTGGTGGGCAAGTAGCCAGGTGGTGTGAATATCCTTGGTGAATATGGACACTCCTCCACCTTTATTGTTTTGGTCCTGGTTTGGTGACCAACAGGTGTGATGAGAGCTGTACCTGGTATTGCAGGGGTGCTCTCTGGAGCCTTGGATCAGGTCTCTGTTACTGCACAGTTATCGATGTTCTCCACTTTTAGGTGTGTGTGTAGTGACTGTGAATGGCCAAAAAAAATTGATCCCCACACACACACACACACACACACAGTTGCCATGTCTGGGAATAGAACTCCTACCTAACTAGTATATCACACTACAGCATTACGCAGTTATAGGACGCACCATGGAGATTACTGGGCTACTACTTCCCCAAAGGTGTATTTCAAAGTGGATGACAGAGGCCCTGCCAAAGTAGGGCAATTGAAATTGTAGTGAGTGTGACTGGCCTAAAAAGCATTGATACACACACACACACACACACACACACACACACACACACACACACACACACACACACACACACACAGTTGCCACATATGGGATTAGAACTTCTACCTAACTAGTACATCACACTACAGCATTATGCAGTTATAGGATGCACCACGGAGATTACTGGGCTACTACTTCCCCAAAGGTGTATTTTAAGGTGCAGACATCAGCAGGCTTGCCATAGTAGGGCAATGGGGAGTGCAGTGTGTGTGCATGGTCCATAAACCATTCATCTAGAGGCAGACACACAACACTTGGGCACACAGGTTTATATTCTACAGGTACATGTATAAAACTGCTAGATGACTACTGACTTGTACAGTCATGTTACACAGTTAGCACAAGCACCACAATCACTATAGTGCTGAGGCATACCAGAGGCAAATGTCTACGGTGATTAGGGGATGAGGGAAGTAAATATTATGTGAAAAAATAGCCAAGGAATTGTTATGGCTAGGCTTGTATAGGCCCTAGAGCCGATAGGTTCATAAGTTGGTACTAGGCTATTTGCACATCATGTGGTTTTAGCCAAAAGGATGTGTGCTGGGTGGGACAGGCCTCATGATGGGAGGCTCTGTGTCAGTCACACTCTTCCACAAATCTATGTATGTGTATTTTTAGTCTATTATAGTGTGTTGTCCTTGGATATATGTGTGTATTCCTAGCCAATGTGTGTGCAAAGCATAATTGCTGTGTACTGAGGAGTGTATGCACTAACATCTGCGACTGTCAGATATATATGGTCCACTGTTGTTGCCAGACATGGGCTTCATTTCTGTAAGTGTGGAAGCATGCCCAGTATGACCTTCTGTATTGAGTGTGTGAATCCATTCCAGGTAGATTGTACTCCATTGCAGACTTTTGTGTTCTACACCTAAAGCTAGCAACCTGTTTCTGCAGGATATCTGTAGATTGGTTGACAATATCGGGTCAAAATGGGCAAAGGATAGTGGGTTACTGCAGGTAATTGTGTGTCTGTGCTGCTTCTGCTACATGGTCTTGGTGTTAGCATAGATAGTCAGAAATATGTACTGTTTTACACTGTGATGTTTTATGTCATCAAGTACTGTCAGGTATACATATTTTCTTGCAGTGATGTCCTGGGGAACACAGGGTGAATGCAGCTGTGTCCAGTATTGTGGTCAGCAGCCTACATATTCTTGCACAATCATGCCATTCTGGAGGGGAAGCTGCAGACACTTGCTGCTGGGTCTGTATAAATGGTTCAGCACCTTGGTACAGTGGTGGCTGAGGATCCCATGCTTGTACATCCATCGATGTGACAGTATGGGCATATCCTGCTGGGGCCATACCTCACAGCTGTACAGATTCACACAGGTTACCCAGAGGCAGGGGTCATAATTCTGAATATTACCCCTTCATATTGTGGTTTACAAGCAGGTTTGTCACCACCCATTATTGTTTCTGCAGCCAGGGATAGTATGTGCACATGGCTGAGTTTCGGACTTCACACACTCCATGCTGCCCATGCTCCTAGCCCCCACCTCCCTCTATTATTCTATCCTCTTCCGAACATTATGCAAACATTATCTGATATGTTCCCTATAGTTATCACCTCATCCTAGCAGTAATTTGGCATTTGTCCACAGTTCATGCAGTAGTACATGGTGGATATGTTACTGAGATTTGTCCACATGGCCTTGCATTTGGTTCTGTGGACTGTGTTATGTTGTTATTTGGGAGTCCATGACATAACAAAAATTGACAGTACAGGTGAGAGAAAGGTCTTTGGCAGAGGACTGTAGGCCATTTGGTAGTGATGCAGGCCAGCTGTAGCAGGCCATTGCATTCTGTCACTCCTACAGTCCCAGACTGCAATACACTATATTCCCCTGGGGTGATAGGGTAGGTGTGCAAGGTGATCATGCCAATACTTTCTGTCATTATTGATCCAGTGGTTTGGATGCTGGCAGGGTGCTGCGTATAGCTAGCGACACACCTGCATGGGACACCTGTTCTGCATGCTGCATTCTTTAGCTACTGTCATACTCATATTGTACTCATTCCCAACAGCAGTTATAAGACCGGAGAGGTACCTGTGGGTGGTGGTGGGGTGAGCTGGGTGCATGTGTGCTATGGATACTACTTGCATCTGACTCACAGATATGCATGGGGCATTCCACTTATGCTAGCTTGTGCAGGGACATCAGTTATTTCTCACTACGTCATTCCTTTGACCTTTGTGGTCTGGGAGTGTTTGGCCAGATGACATCGGAATTCCCTAGTACAAGCTCAAATAATGTGCTGCTAACCTGTATGTACAATTCCAAGGGTGTGTCCATTTGACAGTTACATATTATACACTGTCTGTCTGGGGTACTTCCCCCGTGTACTGCTTGTATGTCTGGGCCCACATTCATGCTATGTCCATCTATCAGATGGTGACACATATTACTTCCAAACATTTACTATGGCTTACTGCTTGAATGTGTTTTGCTGGGAAGCATTGCTTTTGGCACTGCAGTTGTGAGAACTTGGCCCTGTCATCTGCAGTACTGGTCAATGGCCACCAGGACAAACCTCATCATGCATACATACTGACCACTCTTACACAATATACAACACACCAACCTAACATACACAGCCCTGCACATTGTACACATGCTAAAATCTATCCTGCTACCTTGGCCAGCTCAGGTAATCTGGGCTCCACAGTTATTATAACTACACATACATATTACTGCATTTCTACATAGGACTGGGGGGGACACACACCTGACTGTTACTACATTTCTACATAGGATTGGGAGGGCACACCTGACTGTTAATACATTTCAACATAGGATTGTGGGGGCACACCTGACTGTTACTACATTTCAACATAGGATTGTGGGGGCACACCTGACTGTTACTACATTTCTACATAGGATTGGGGGGTGCACACCTGACTGTTACTACATTTCTACATAGGATTGGGGGGCACACCTGACTGTTACTACATTTCTACATAGGATTGGGGGGCACACCTGACTGTTACTACATTTCTACATAGGATTGGGGGGCACACCTGACTGTTACTACATTTCTACATAGGATTGTAGGATTGGGGGGCACACCTGACTGTTACTACATTTCTATACAGGATTGGGGGGGCACACCTGACACTTGTAGACATTTGCTATGACTGTACTGGTATTTCAGGTACTCCATTTCATTCTGTATTCTGACCTATCATGCTAACTAGAGGCATAGCAGTGTACTACAGGGTTGAGGTTTAACTGACCTACATTTCAGTTTCTGACTTCTTACCCTTCAGAACTAACATCCCACTGCCTGACCTGTTGTCGTTGGTCTGTGTAGGTCTGGGGGGGGGGGTTCTCCATAGCCATCAGTCAGTGGCCTTAGCACAGCCTTTGTTTGTGTCTACACCTGCCCTGGTGGCTGAGACTGTTGTTGGGTATGTGAGCCTCCCTGACTGGCATGTGTTTGTCCTATGGACACAGATGTGGCCCACCACATTTCCTGCAGTGAGTTTTGTCACCTTGTCTAGTACTGGCTACTATGGTGACACCAGTATTTGTTACAGATCTCATGCTGTCACTATAGGTGTCTACTATCTGCTGGCATCCCATTCAGCCACCCGGTTCCCTTGCATGCTCACATCCATACCATAGATACAAGTAACAACACATACTACTCAACTCGGCAATTGATAGGAAGAGTGACTTACCTTGTGGCTGTGCCAGTATTGAGGATAGTGCTAGAGGGCTGACTATGTCAGATGCACATAGTACACTCCCTATACATGGTTAAGCACAGGTAATGTCATGTTTGGCATCCCTTTTACTGTATGTGTGAGTCAGAGAGAGGTGTCATTCCCTGGGTTCCTACTGTGTCAGTGTGTGTACTATGCATTGCCTCTTTGCCAAGGCCTGGCCATACTGGGCATACCTCCTTCTGCCTACTGGGGTAGGCTCAAGTTGTTCCTCCTCTGACTCACTCTGTGCCTGTGCTGGCCTTGGCAATGGTGGGCAGCTGTGTGGCCCTGCCCTGTGCTGTTCCTACTGCAGCTGTTTCCACAGGATCATATTGTGTAGCATGGCACATACAATGACAATTTGGGTACATGTAGCTGGTGAGTACTGCAAGGCTCCACCAGATGTGTCCAGGCACTGGAACCATGACTTGAGCATCCCAAATACATGCTCTATTAAGATTCTGGTCTGTGCGTGTGCCTCATTATGGAGTTCTTGTTCTGGTGTGTGTGTATTTCTGATGAGTGTCATCAGCCACGGCTCCAGTGGGTAACCAGCATCCCCACTAGGTGACCGTAAGGGATGTCCCCATTGGCAAATCTCTTGTACAGCTGTGTCCGATGCTAGATGTGGGAGTCATGATAGCTTCCAGGGCAGCCAGCACACACATTCATTATAATGCTCTGGGCATCGTACCATGACCTGGCAGTTGGAGGAGAAGCCCTTGTGGTTAATGTAGACTCTACTCCGCTCACTGGGTGGTGCTTTGATGCATATGTGCGTGCAGTCTATAGCACCCACTACCTCAGTGTATTCTGCTATTTGGTGGAAGAGATGCATATTGCTGGCGAACGCCTCAAGGGTGTTGTGGAAATATACGTGCTCACCGGCATGTGCTAGCATGGTATCCAGGAACTGGTGGAGTACTCTGGATGCTGATGTCAGTGAGATCCACATGATATCCCCAGTTGGCCTTTGGAAGGTACCTGTGGCTAGTATTCTTAGGCCTACACATACCTTGGTATCCACTGGGATGGGTTCCCCTCTGTTAGTTCTGTGTGTGAGGTGTGGCCCTGTCCACCCTATAGCGCTCCACTGTCTCCAGTTCATATAGCCCATGGTAGGTTACCCTGGGTCTGTACACTCTTCTCCTTCTCCTCACTGTGGGTTGGTCATCAGCATTCTCATCCTCACCACCCTCAGCCTCTTCTACATGATGTTCTTCATCTCACATTGCTGCAGTCCTTACACTTGGGGTAGTCCGCTGTCCGGGCGAATACCAAAGTATAAAGAGCAGGCTCGGGTCAAAGGCGGCGCGTGTCCTGGCTCTTGTTTAGGGCCTGAACCACGCGTGTTTGGGTGTGCTCTCTTGTTGCTAGATTTAACGCACTATAAAGAAGAGATTAGATTGTGCCAGAGTTTTGAGGCGGTGCAGTATAAAATGCATAAAAATGCTCGATGC
Organism: Protopterus annectens; assembly: GCF_019279795.1. Lineage (NCBI taxonomy): Eukaryota > Metazoa > Chordata > Ceratodontiformes > Protopteridae > Protopterus > Protopterus annectens. The sequence goes on from NC_056749.1 coordinate 368,001,349, forward strand.
TCCAGCGCCCTTAAAGCTGAAAAGGCGAAAAGGCCTAGGCTAAAAGAACACAAGGCCCTAAGAGGCCTTTGAACAGGATTCTGATGCTTAGCAGTCTTGGCTCGAAACTTGCAGGAGTATTCCCTTATTCTCTTCTGATTGTAGATGATTCTCCTTCTGCCATGTTGAAATACAAAACTATCTCCTTTCACAATTGAAGTCTAAGGTGGATGCTCTTTCTTTTCAGTTGGAAAAATCTTCATGTGCCCCTTCACCTCTCTCCTCCCTCCCAAGGTACTCCTAAGGTCAGACAGGACAAACCAAGGATGATTTTAATAGCTCCAGATTGGCGGCAACGCACTTTCGGTACCCATTGCTGAGGAATCTGGTGCCTCTATAGCCTTTACTTTACCTGATTCCCCACCCCTGTTGTCTCAGGAGGCCCCATTTACTCAATGTCCTTCCACAGCAAGTTTTGAATGTGATTTTTGGAAGCTAGGAGACCTAACGAAGAAAAATCGCAGAGAAAAATGGAATTTTTATTTTGGAGTGCAGCAAAGGTGGCTCTTCAATATCTTACTGAATTATTGGACAAAGGTTTGTCTTTCTCTTCCCATAGATTCATGCTACAGCAATTTCACAGCTCTATGACAGTGACCACCATTGTTTTCTCATCCTTTTTGTTCAAGCAATTTCTTAGAGGGTTCAGTGCATACTTTCTCTAAGCATTACCACCTTCCTCTCTACTCTAATCTAGGGGCTGGTTTGCCACTGCTTTTTACAGGGCATTTTTTGGCAGCTTTGTTTCTTATTTGTTGCCATCCTCCTCTTTATGATTTGGGGTCCTCCTTAGGACTGCAGCAATGTGCAGAGTGAGATGCCTCCTTCCCTCTGTGTTTAGTAGTTGTGGTGTGTGGGGTTGTAAATTTGTGTATATATTTATATATTGTTATATTTATTACAGGGGTGTTTGGTGTGTTGTGATATGGCGTCGGTCATGCGCATTTGTACCCTGGCGTCCTGGCGTCAGACCTTTGATTTATGATAGCTGCTGCAGCCCCTATCATGTTGTTGCTTTTGTTTGGTAAAATTTCCCCGCTTTTGTACACTGGTGGTGTAGAGTTTGTGGTAAAAAACAGAGGGAAAGGTGTTTGCATAGTTTATAGTGGTGTGCTGGGCTGGGCTGATCTGCTGCCTGTGCAATTGGCTGATTCTGATACATTTCACCTGCCAGCTATGCTAGTTCTTCTTGATTACCTTCCTACTGCTATTTTCCCTTCCCATTGCCTTCCTGTTTAAGTCCTGAGGCACTCCACACAAACACAGTGCTCAGATGTGCACAGAGCTGCTATTTCCTGGTTTACTTTTTTGTTTTTCCTCAAACATGGTGCGCGACACGCACACCCGCTTAGGCAATGTAAAGAGTGCTAGGCAGCCTCAGACACATACCCTTGCTTAGCACTGCTAAGATAAGGGCAAACCCAAGCCACAGGGCTCCAATAAGTATACAGTATGCCTGACTCACCCCTCAATGATGTCACCTAGCTCTTTGGCTCGCACCATGGTCTTTCTGCAACAACACGGTTCGGTGCAGGCTAGCCATGAGGGGGGATCTAGGATTCAGTATCATTCCCCTCATTTGCATAGGATTGCCTGCTAATGCCTAGTTACAAGTCCCACACTGAGCCTTTCCCCTTAGCAACCACTATTCACTGGCCATGTTTTCTTCTGCCTGCCATTGAGTATAATGGCAAAATTGTGATTTTTGATTAAATGCTTATTTCAAGTTTTTTTTTTTATTTTCTGCCCGATCTCGTTTGCATGCCACTGTCCTATGTTTAAACAGCCCAAATTGGCTAAAAAAAATAAAATTTATTTTTTTTTGCAACTGTTTTCCATGCTAATGGCCATATATTTGGACATTGGCATGGCTTTCACATTATATACACCCTTTATTTGGAGCTGTCATGGCTCTGTTTTGTAGTTTGCAGAAATGTACTCGGTTACTAACAGAGTACATTTCTGCAGACTACACTAGTCCTGCACAGCTGGCTGCCAGCTTCCTGGATCACAAATTCACCTCATTTGCATGGTTTTCACCTGCAAATGGGGTAATTTGCATACAGGAGCTGTGTCCGTGCAGGAATAGTACAGGAGCGCTCGTGCATGTCCTGGGAGCTTATTCCTGGATTGCATGGCAGCCATATTGCCTCCAGCAACTCCTGCACTATTCCTGCACGCCGTGCAGAGCTTGCTGAATCCTGGGACATGTCAAGTAATACTACTACAGCTAAGATACCATTAAATGTTTGATTTAAAGTTAAAAATTGGGCAAAACAGTCTAAAAACTGTGTTCCAGAAATGTTCATTTAAAAGTAAAAGTTATTACTTCAGAAATGTTACACTTTACAGATTACAGGTTAAATCACAGCAACACACTGCAACAGACACACTATCTCATACTTTGTAGAATGAGTCAGATTCTGTAAATAATTCCAATTTACAGTTTTCGAACATCAGTGTGAATGCTACAGCAAATGAATTCAAAGTATGGAGCTAAGTAGCAATATGATATATACAGACGTAAACACAATAAGTGTACAAGCTAATGCAAATATTGAAATGAGGGGGGATAAAAGTGCAGATATTAATAAGCCTGATAAAGTAAAAACTACTGTTTCAGAGCAAAGTAAAGAAAAAAACACATTCCATAGCTCAAGTCAGTGTTGTTGCTAATTGTATAGCAAATGATTTTTCAGTTTATCTATAAAGGGTGTGGCAATCCAGTACCAAACCAGAGCATTTATCTATCATTGTTTAAAGTTAAAAGAAATGACAATATTTCATTGTGACAGAAAAATTGTGAAAGAATGTACTGACTAATACAGACAAATCGACTTCAGTTACAGGTAGACCTTCATAAGAGGACACTAATGTAGTTTTGTCAGGACTGAAAATGGTCAAAGATTACAGCAGCTAACAGTTCAGAGTGAAACAGCTCTGTATCTAAGTATGGACATGTCATCAGAGTTGTATGTTGTTTTAGACTTCAGTAAAAAGATTTTATGGAAAAATAAAAATGCTACAGAATGTTAGGTAGTGTACACAGATGACACTTGTAAGAATCTGTATGCAGTAGACTGTGCAAGTGTACAGAATTTGAGAACTTGGTTATGACAGAAACATGCAGAATTATGGGTTAAAGATAAAATAAATTGCAGTTCAGCTGACACAGCTAAAGTGCTCAGAAAACATATTGGGTGTGGCCAGTTAGAAAAAAAAGACAATCATACACATTTATGTTGTGTAGGATATACCAGAAATGACAGTCATGTTAATTTGCAGAATAAATAGTTAACAGTTACAGATTTGGCAAATGATTTTTTGTGTTATTGTTTTGTTTAGCAGACATTAAGAACTTTGTATTATGGTAATAAATATTGCAATGCATAAATAATATCTTAATGTTTTGATATTTTACAGAAAGTAAAATTTAAAGTCAATGCTACATTTTAAAAGTAACAGTACAGTCAAAAGTTCAGATCCTATGAATGAAAAGAGTGCATCATAAATATTATGTGTCATTAAAGCCACAGGTTCATCTCCCATGCTATACTTGTATAAAAGGCAGACAAGTAAAGTTTCAGAATTAAATCAATTCATCTCTAGTAATAAACATGTATACTATATAAATAAACTGTATGTACTTGTATAAAGGATATACAAGCAAACTTACAGATAAAGAAATTTCATATAATTGTATAAAAGACAGAAAAGTAAACTTCCAGAATCAGATCAGTTCAACTCTAGCAATGTGTCTATGTAATTGGTTTAAGACTGTATATAATTAATGCAGAAATTGCAATTTATCAGATCACACCAGCTCAGCAAGCTGAATTAAAGACAGTACTGTATGCCATAACGCAGTATGATAAAGATCAATTTAATATTCTTAGTAACAATTTATGCAGTTATAGTTATTACTATTTATCCAATAAAATTGTAGACAGTAATGATAAATTCTTGCAGCATTCAGTAGTACTAAAAAGTTAAATGATGCTAGCTAAAGGAATAGCTATGGTAAGACAGTGGGTGAAGTTTCACACACAGAACAGTATGTTAGGACCTGTGGGTCAGGAGAGTAAACATAAAAAGTTCAACAGTTATGATTCATTTTATAGAGGTGCAGAAATACAAAAAAATGCTAAAATATTAATACAGTGTTAGATTGCTACTTTAGTTTCATTTGAGGTTATGACAGTAAAAACAATGTCACTGAGGTTTCAGTTTATTCCATGTTGAAAAATGCTAATAAAGTCAGAGCAACAAGCTATGTATTTAGTTCACTATAGTACATTATCAGTTTGCTTACAGACTTGCAAGAATTTATTAGCAACATATATGTTTATTTCATGCAGAAGAATGTAAATAAAGTAAGGGCAAAAAGCAATGCTATCAGTTTATAATTGATAAAGCTACAAATGAGTTTTGGGAGCAAACAGATTTGTCATGGGACAACTTCTTCTGGTAGTGGAGGGTAGGTGAGCATGTGGGGGGTGGATGAGGTGGGAAGGGGTTAGGCAGGGATTGTGAGTTGGGTGAGGATTAATTATGGGTAGGGAAGGGTTAATTTGTTTTAGGATGGAAGGAGGAAGTGAGGTAAGTGTAGGGTAGGATTTAGAGTAGTTTTGAGTATTGGTAGTTGGTTTGGGAGCACATTTTGGCGGGACCTTGTTACTGCAAACATCACGTCCGTGTTGACCATAGATGCTCGAGTATGCAGACATGTGAACGTATATGTGTGTGTGTGTGTATATATATATATATATATATATATATGTATATACATATCTCTACACACACATATATATGTATAAAAATATTTTTTCACATTCTTCTGTGCATTTGTGTTTTTTTTTCTTGTTGTAAATTTTGTTAACGGGCTTTAGGCTACTCTGCTTCTGCAAGTCACTGTTTTCGGCTGCCTTTGTGTGTATGTGTGTGTGGATTGGAGGACATTAGCAGCAGGTTTCATGTTGGGGTAGCTGTCTTTTCTTATATTTCAAAATACTGCTACAGGTCTTTCATTGCTGACCATTCTATCGCTTTCTTGTTTACAGCTGTTTTTGGCTGCTGATGGTAGGGCTTAGGTTACCTGTTTGCATTGGAAGATGCTAGATGGCCGTATGTGCTCTCCTCATGGTTGTTTTTATTGTTTCTCCCTGGTTCCCATGTCTTGGTTGGGTCGGTGGCAGTATCGGTATGGTTGATTGTACTGGTCTGGTCTTTGTGTCGGTTGGTTGTCTAGCTCAAAAATTCTTTCACGAGAGCACTTCTGGGATATGCGGGTATGGTTCGTTGCTCTGTACGTTGTTCAGTGGGTTGAGGACTCCCTACGAATAACAGTTGGGCTGCATGCATGCTCAGTGCACTACTAACTATCGGGAAGGGGAAGGACAGGTAGGGTTAGCTCGCAAGACATTGGTCAGGATGCGACCATCTACCACCCAAGCTGGAGGTGGACCATGTTTGGAGTGATGGTCTTTGTGGATAAGTAAAAAAAAATTATCAAAATTTTTGAATGCCGTGGGGGTGTATATTTTGTATTATATGAATGAAGAAAATAAATCATATTGTTGCATAAGACATTTTCAGTTTGCTAGCAAATGCATAAACAATGATGCAGGGACAAGGGCCAAAAAGAGGGATAATTTTTAAATACTGCCATTACAAACTTAGAAAGTTCATAGAATAACATGTTTGCACTGACATACATTTTCTGAAGGTAAGAAGTCTGTAACTCAAATATCTATCATTATTTTCTGACTCTATTCCTCAATGATTTTCTGATGATTTGACAGAGAAACAAATTTTATGAGAAACAGACCAAAAATATGAAGAAAAAATCTGGACATTCTATGAAAATCTGTACAATTGTGAGGTATGGATGGCGGGTAGGACAATTTGACACATGGCTGAGGGGGTTTGATGTACTCAGCTCCTTTGATAAATATGCAAAAAAAAAAAAAAGAGCACAGGAGTAAGGCTGGTACGGTCAGGGGTGGGGTTAAAAGGAGGCTCAGGATCTTGGTGAGGCTAACTTATTTCATATTAATTTAGCAACAGTATTATTAATGTTCTTTTAAGTTTCACATTGTCCAGCTGTCTTACCTTCAAGGGAGCATGTTTAATGAGCCATGGTAAGAAGTGCTGAATTATATTAATGGAGGCAAGAGCTCTTTCATAAGTAAGGATATGGCATTGCAATCATGTTATGACCTTCTTAGTTGATTTATGAGCAACTTATTGGGGTTTTGTTCCTCATGGATCAGGTTTGGTGGGGGGCATATCTTGGTTTAAAACAAAAGAGAGAGAGAGAGAATTTTAAAAAATTATGATCGAATAGTGATTATGTTATTCTTTTCTCATCACAGGTTGTGTCAGTGGCTGACTGTTGGAGTAAATGGCGAAGGTTCGGATGTTGTGGTAGAGATGGGTGGACACTGTGGGGAGGCTGAGGACCTTTTTTGGGAGATGTCAAGCAGTGAGACTATGGTGCTAGTGGAGTAGGGCCGATGCAATTCTAAGAGAAAGCAATCAGCAAAGGGCAAGCAGGCAGCCAGGGGGAAGAGAACACTTCAGTCGCAGTTCTGCGAGGTGGTGACAATAGAGGCCTTGGGCAAGGACACAGCACATGCTGCTCCTACAGGTAATGCTATATGGGTGAATGGTTCAATAGGCTTGTCAGACATGGGGCGAGACAGACTCAGCCTGGGAGAAGGAGGTAGCAGGTCAAGTCAAGCAGATGGGGGATCTTCCCGTGGTTTTGGGGGTCTAAAGAGTTCAAGTGGAGAGGGTCACTGTTTCAGTGAGCAGGTTTTGGGGTTGGATAACCCAGACTTGGGTGGTGGTAATTTGGTATCATGTATGGGGAGGCTGAATCTCACTTGGTGAGATTTTGGAGGTGACGTCAGATTTTGGCATGCGACTGGGTGATTGGTTAGCTAAGTAGGCAATGGGGCAGGTGAGTAAGGAGGTATTCTTGACTCCTCAAATACCTTCCTCAGTCAAAGTGAAGCTCTGGAAGGGGGAGTATGTTGATATTTTTGACTTAATTGAAATTAATGGTGTCCAAGGTTTGTTGGAAGCTGAAACGGTGAATGGTAAAGACCTTCTGACATCCTTAGCTGCTCTTTGGCAAAGATGGGTTGGAAAAATGTGGCCAGGAACATGGGTGAATTGGGTGTTGGGCTTTGTCTACTATATGGCCGAATGGCTGGAGGACAGTGAGCTGGCCCTTCCTCTCTTAGCATATTTTTTGACAATATGTGAGGTGCAATGGTTGTGGGCTGGTAATGCCTGGTTGTGGTACAATCAGAGATTCTGCAAGAGGAAAGTGGTTGATTGGTCCATGCATTGGGAGGTGAGGCACCCAGACATATGGCTGGCCACTATGATGGACAAGTTCAGTGTTGGTATCACGGGGAATAAGATAGGAGGAGAAGGGGTTGGGGTGTGTTGGGCCTTTAATGCAGGGATATGTTTATGGGCAAAATGTAGGTTTTTCACACTTGCTCAAAGTGTGCAGGCATCCACCCAGTAGTGCAGTGTGGCAAACATGATGGTAATTCAGCTGGCCAAATTTTATTCCCCTCTGGTCAGAGTGGGTTAATGGCGCCATTTCAGGAACTGTAAGGTGTGCGCGGTATGGGGAATTTTCATAGGCAAAGGGGGAGTGCCTTTCAGGGGGGCAAGAGAAAGGTTTGGGCATACATTCACCATTAAGGTAAATGTTTTGCGGGGCATGCTCCAGCAATAACTGTATGCAGCAGTGACACTGGAATTAATGGAGGGATTTTCTATTAAATCTAAAGTGGTGGGAGATGGAACAGTTGTTAAAAATTAGAGATCAGTGCTGGGGAGGAAAGATATCTTGGAAGCTCTGGTGGAAAAGGAGTGCCAGCGGGTATGTCATTATGTCCATTTGATAGCCCACCATTCGGCAGTTTTAAGGTTTTGCCATTGTGCTTGGTGACTAAAAAGAAGCCGGGTGAATTTTGGTTCATTCACCATTTGTCTTATCCTGAAGGGGACTCTGTCAATGACTTCATTTTGTCAGAGGAGGTAAGTTACATGTCATTGGATGATGTGGTATGTGTTTAAAGATCCATGGTTGATGAAGGTGGACATTGAATCTGCTTTTCATCTTCTGCCAGTATGGGAAGAAGATTGGTTGCTGTTGGGCATGGTGGTTGGAGGTAGGTTCTATTGTGACAAGGCTATGCCAGTGGGCCGCTCTGTAGCCTATTCTACTTTTGAAAAGTTTAGCACAGCATTACATTGTATTTGGCAGCAATGGGTGGATAATCGGAGGATGGCACATTACTTGGATGACTGCCGTTTGGTAGTTGAGGGGCTTGAGGGAGCTTTGGTAGCTATGCGAGAGTTTGTGGGAATGTGTGATTCCATTCACTAGATAGAAACTGGAATGTCCATTGATGTCATTAGATTTTTCTCAGTTGCTGGTGGATGCAGAACGTGGATTGTTTTGTCTACCGGGGAGAAGATAACCCATTTGAAAGAAAAGATTGCTTGGATGAAGGCTAGGGATAAAGTGCAGATTAAGGATGTTATGGAGCTTTTAGGGCTTCTGAATTTTGCTTGTTGGGCTGTTCACCCAGGTCATACTTTTTGTAGGTCTCTGGCCTTCTGTTGAAAGGGGGAAAGTAAGCACCATTGGGTGAGACTTGGCAAACTGACCGGTGAGATTTAACTTTGTGGTTGGCATTTTTAGAGCAGTTTAATTGTGTTACTTTTTGGCAGTTAGAGTGGGTAGGTCAAGAGGATTTGCAGTTATTCACAGACACTGCTGGGGGCATTGGTATGGGGGAATTCTTTGGGGGGTGTGGTTTGCAGTTCAGTGCTGGCTGAGTAGCAGGATGGTTGGAAGCGGGATGTTGTTTTCTTAGAACTTATGCCAATTTGGGCTGCATCTGTGCTTCGGCAGGAGTGGTTGAGGGGCAGGAGGATTGTATTTAATTCTGACAACAGTGCAGTGGTGTGGCTTTTACAGGTGAAAATGGCCAAGTCTGAATGGTTATTGTTGGTTTTATGTATGTCAGTTTTACTGAGTTTGCTAATTAACTTTTCTTTTACCGGCATGCATGTAGCAGGTGCTAGGAATGGTACTGCTGACAGTTTGTCTTGTCTTCAGTTTTCCGGGTTTTGGCAGTTGGCTCTGGTGGCAGCAGAAGAGCTGGTGGGTGTGCTAGATGAGGTGTGGAGAATTGGGTTGCAGTGACCAGAAGGTTGGTGAAGCAGTCCTGGGTGGCATCTACCAGAAAGGCATACAGAAGAACAGTGTGTGATTTTGATAGATTTATTTTTATTTTTAGTTTCCTGAGGAGGAGGGTGTTTCATTGGAAGAATTGTTGTTGTGATATTTACAGCAGGCTTGTGTGAAGGGTAGGACAGTGCAATCGGTTAAGATGGACTTGGTTGCAATCAGTATATTTGCTCTTGGATGGTTGGGCATGTGTTGAAGGGATGAGGGATGGGGTAGAATGGACGGCCTGAATAGACATAAGCATTGGCCTGTGACAAGGCAAGTTTTGAAGGTTTTATTGCTGGGCCTAGCTGTGGTGAATGAGGTATTGGTTGATTATGCTTTATGGGTGACATTGAGTTTATGGATGTATTTTGGGGCTTTTAGAGTGTCAGATTTGTTCGGGTCATTGCTTTTGGAGGACATCATGATACTGCCTGGGGCAGTTGACATTCGGATAAAGACATCTAAGATGGATCAGGTTGAGAGGAGCACACAGATACTTCTAGGAAAGGATAGGTCTGATCAGAAGTGTCCAGTGGTTTGGTGTAGAAAATTCTTAGCCTCCCACAAAGGGAGTTCATAGGATCTGGTTTTCCAGTCAAAAGGGGGTAGGGTGATAATGGGGGGGAGGGGGCAGTTGATTTCTGTGATGAGAAGGGTACTCCACAGTACGGGTTTTGTGGGTGAGAGGATTTCCACTCATTCTTTTTGGATGGGTAGAGATTCAGATTTAGCAAGAGAAGGTAACTCAATTGAGGTCATTGAGATGGTGAGGCAATGGTCTTCTAATGCTTTTTTATCTTATATTAAATAGTGGATATTGATTTTGGTCATTATTTTTTTTTTAAATAGGCAACAAGATTGTGGGTCTATTGGGGAGTGAGGAGGGCTGCGGTTAGGATTAATGGTTCAGATTTGGGTTTGCACCAGTTTAGGTGGGGAATTACATTGCACAGCATTAGAGGACTCAGGTGAAACTGGCTTATGCAGGAATTTGCAGCGATACAATCTCAGGCTGGGCATCCTCAAGTCTTGGTGATGCATTTGACAGGTAAGAATTTGGGTCTAATGCCAATGCATCAATTGGTTACCAAATAATGGAGGATCTACAGTACTTGCCTTAAGGAAGATGTATCCAAGTGTGGTGTGTGCATTGTGTAGTCTGAGATAATACCCCATTTGTCTTGGAGGAATGCTAGGAATCTCTCAGTAGTAGAGCAGGTGCAGTGATTTGTGAACTTTAGGTTGGAGAGGCAGTTGGTGGCAATGGGAATATGGATGATAGAGCATAAGGAATTAGCTGACTGGGATCCCATATGGTTCAGAGAGGATGGGGTGCACCTCAATGAGTTTGGTTTAGATTTGTTTAATTTAAATTTGGGATTATTTTTGGAGGATATGGTGAAAAGATGATATTAGATGGGGGAACAGTCTGCGTCATGCTGGTGGCCAGAGAAGAGGGGCAGGCTTGTCCCTCTTCTGTGCCCCCTCTGGTGTTTATTTTGATGTAAGGAAGTTTGGAGTGGTGAAAGTGCATGGTTGGACTCTGCTTTCACTTGGTGGTTTTGGATGGATGCAATGATTTTTGGTTGATAGTGAGCGGTTGGATGCTGCCTGATGTTTAAGAATAAGTTGAGTGGAGGGAGGATATTGCTTATTTGGGTAGTGTGAGCAGAGGTACGCTACCCTGAAATATGGTTAAAGGATGTTATGGTGATTATCAGATTGAAATGAAGTCATGAACAATACATTTTAGACACAATAAGTTATGTTTATGAACTTAATAAAGGATGTCAAAAGTATTTTTCGTGTGTTGTCTGTTTATTGAAGTGGAACATGACAAATGAGGTTTGGGAACAAACAAGTTTGTTACGGGACAATGGCTTCTGATAATGGAGGGTAAGCAAGCAACTGGAGGTGGTTGGAGTGTGAAGGGGTTAGGCAGGATTTGTAAGTTAGGTGATGATTAAGTATGGGGAGGAAAGTGTTAATTTGTTGTAGGATGGAGGGTGGTAGTGAGTAAGTGTAGGGTGAGACTTAGAGTAGTTTTTGAGTATCAGTAGTTGTTTAGGGAGCACATTTTAGCGTGATCTTGTTACCCACCTGGCCTTCCCACTTTTTTCGGGAGTTATGATTGTATTTTTAGGTGAGGGGTGCTTTCTGCTATCACTTGGTGGTTTTGGATGGACGTAAGGATTTTGTGCTGAAGGTGAGCGGTTAGATGCTGTCTGATGATTAAGAAGTGAGCAGAGGGAGGATGCTGCTTATTCTAGTAGGGTGAGCACAGGTACATTGTCCTGATGGATGGTTAAAGGATGTTTTGGTGATTAGCAGGTTGAAATGAAGTTGTTGTGTCTTTCGGCTTTTCCCGGTTAGGGGTCGCCACAGCGGAACTCCGGTCCGCTAATGTTTGGCAGTAGATTTTTACATGCTGGGTTGCCAGCTCTGATGCATGACCTTCAACGAAGGTACACCCATTCACGCATGTCTCCACACAGAAGACGCTTTAGCTGAAAATTGAACAGGACAACATCTAACTGTGAGGTGACAATGCTACCACAGCACCACCACCGCAGTAGGTTGAAATGAAGTAATGAACAATAAATTTACGATGCAATAAGTTATGTCTGTGAATTTAATAAAGGTCGTCAAAGGTCTTTTTGGTGTGTTGTCTCTTTATTGAAGTGGAACATGACAAATGTTATTTTAAGAACCTGATACAGTTTGTTGTGCTTTGCAAATATTGCTAAATAATTTCCAGATTGATTGTCCAGTTTTAATTTTACTTATGCAAATTAGAGTTAAAGCAAGTATGTAAATGTTCTTATGTTTTCAGACAATTGTACAACAGTACTAGTTTTCAGGTTATCGATGTTCAGACAATACTGACAGAAAAAAGGTACTAATAGTTTAGTTTTCAGAACAAAAAAGGTACCAGTTTTCAGTTATGCTTTTATCTGTGTTTAGGTAACACTGACAAGTGAAGTTTGGCACAGACAAATTTGTCACGGGACTGTTAATGTGGGATGGGGGGGTGCTGGGTGGTGGCTGTGCTAGGTTATTTGGGTGGCTGAGAAGAGTTAGGAAAGGTTTAAGTGAGTTGGGATCTGAAGGGAAGTGAGGTAGTGTGAGGGTTGTGGCTTGAAGGGTTTTTGAAAGGAAATCCAGAGTGAATAAGCACATTTTGGTGTGGTCTTGTTGTTGAAGCAGGATCACGTCCCAGACGACCTGAGGTTGTGAATAAGGTAGGCCTTTGGTAGTTATAAGCAGTGAGGCGAGTACAGCTTTATTGGGTTTTTAAGGATTCCCTTATCACAGATATATAAGAAGGTTAAATGTAGTGTTAAGTCTGTGTCTGTGACGTCATTTTTTAGGCGAAAGGGGTATATTAAGTTGCTTGTTATGTTGTTAGGAAGGTTTTGTGTATTTATTAACTTTCCCTGAAGGTCTAGTGCTGCGCTGTCCTTAGGAAGAGTTTTGGTTTAATTATTAACTTTCCCTGGTGGGCTAGTGTGGTGCCGTACATAGAAATTTCTTATGAAGCGGTTTATTGTTTAATTATTAACTTTGCCTGGTGGGCTAGTGCTGCACCATCTATAGGAAGATTTAGGTGAGGTTTGCTAACTAACTTTCCCTGTGGTCTATTGGTGCTCCGTTTATAAGTGTGTACTATTAGCCTTCCCCGGTGGTCTAGTGCTGCACCGTTAAGTTTTTTGTAACTGTTTAGCTTTCCTCAATGGTTTAGTGCAGTGCAGTCCATAGCAGAGGTTTGTGGTAATTCGTGGGCTGGCTTTTGACCGTTAACGGTTGGATGCGCATGTGCAGTGGCGCTGGTGCGGCGCTCAAATGGATATCATCAAAAAAAAAAAGAAATAATTAAATAGGATGGCTGTTGCAAATAATTTGTTTGTCAAGCTGTTAACCCCCTAGCCTTCGCCCCTGGGTTCTAGTGTTGGCGTGCGGTGGTGAGTAACATGGCCGTGTTGTCTGTGGTGGTCTAGTGTGTTTGTGCGGTGTTTGAATGGGGATAGTGTAAGAGGGTTGTATGGATGTTGGTTGTTCATTTCCCAGTGGTCTAGTGCTGCTGTATGGTACTTGTGTGGGATGGCTGTTTGGTTTCCTGGTGGTCTAGTGGTTTTGTTGTGTGGGATGGCTGTTTGACTTTTCCCTGGTGATCTAGTATGGCTGTGTGGTGGTGTGTGATGATGTCGGAGTCCGGTTTCTTGATTCCTTTTATGGTTTCCTGGTGGTTTAGTGCTGAGGGGGCAGAGCAGAGATGATCTGTTTTCCTGGGCTTGTAGAACTGTGCTGTTTTCCGCACATGCGCGGTAGTGCTGGCAATCCATGATTGCCATTTTTTATGCATATATATTTTAGATAATAAAAAAAAAAAAAAAAGTGAATGGAGATAATTTACTTGATGATGAGGCATGCTTAGACAGGAGAGGTATGTGTGGTGATCTAGACAGCATTTAATTTAAAGATAGCTGATGAGGCAAGTTTTATTTTATTTATTTTTTTTGGTATTTCAAAGGAACCTATGGGGGTTAGGGTGGGCGATGGTGACTACAGTGTGTATGACTGGAGTTTGAATGGGTTTGTGGCAGAATAGGTAGTTATTGAGATTAACTTTATTGTGCCAAGTTTATTAATTGTCATTAACTTATTTGTTTCTTTCTAGGTGATTATGGTGGAGGTTTTGAGACAGAGATGGGCCAGTATTGCAGCAGAGGCTGAAGATTTGCTCAATGCCATTCCTGCTGAGGTACCAACAACTAGCACGCAGGGTGTGACCACTTGTAAGAAGCGGCAGATGAGTACAACCCGGGCATCCAGGGCAAAGAAAGCCAAGCAGACACCACCGATGGAGAAGGCTACAGAGGTGATGACGCACCCTGTATCAGCTGCAGGTAATAAGTCATCAAGCTTGGGGGGATGAGGAGGCTGGAGCAGGTGCGGGAAGTGAGGTAGGGTGCAGTGAGGGTGTCCATAAGGGGCTACTGGGCAGCGGTTTGGAGGCTTTAGCTGAGTGGGTTTTTGAGGATACCCTGTCCTTGTTAGATCAGGATCTTCATGAGGTAGGGTCTGAATTTGGATTACAGTCAGGGGATTGGTTGACATCACAGGCCCTATGACAGGAAGGGGATCCCATTTTATTATCCCCGCACATATCTCTGTTAGTAAAGGAAAAGATTTGGAAAGGGAAGTTTGTTGATATTTTTGAACTGATTGATGTAGATGGGGTTCAGCTGTTGACGGAAGTGGAGACAGCTAATGGGAAGGACCTCTTGGCTGCATTGGCTGCAATACGTTGCAAAAGGGTAGGGAGGTTTTGGGCTAAGACATGGGATAATTGTGTCCATAGGTTTCATTTATTATATGGCGGTGTGTTTGGAAATGGACTCTTCGCTGGCTCTTCCTCTTTTGGCTTATTTTTTAACTATTAGGGAAGTGCAGAGGTTGAAGCCCGGTTATGCATGGTTATAGTATGACCAGAAACTTTGCAAGTGTAAAGCACTAGATAAATCTATGCGTTGGGAAGTCAGACATCTGGACATTTGACTGTCCACCATGATGGATACTAGTGGAGTGTATAGCAGATTATCTCAGCCATCTGAAGGGGGGGGTGCAAAGATATGTTGGGCTTTTAATGCCAGTAGGTGTTCTTGGGTAGGTTGTAGATTTGTTCATATTGCTGGAAGTGAATGGGGGCACATGCATTTGCACAATGTGGGGGGGTGTCAGGTTGGGGGTCAGGCACTGCACTTTGGGGATATAAGAGGTTGGAACAGTTCCCCTTCAGCATTACTAGGTGGGCATGGTCGGGATAATTTTTGGGGCCAAAGGGGGGGGTCCTTTCAGGGAGGTAGAGGGAGTTTTGGGGAACCATTCACCTATTAAGGTGAATGTATTGAAGGACTTATTGATGCATTATCCACTGCTGGTGGTAGCGTCGGAGTTAATAGAAGGTTTTTCCAAAGGATTTTCAATTAAGTCTGCATTGGTGGGGGTGGGAGGGTGGAGAGAAATTTGATGTCTGTCAAGGGGAGGGAGGTGATTTTGCAAGAGTTGATTGACAAAGAGTGTCAGGATGGGAGGGAGTTAGGTCCCTTTTGTTTCTCTCCTTTCCCTAACTTTAAGGTGTCACTGTTAGGTTTGGTTCCAAAGAAAAAGCAGGGTGAATTTCCCTTAATTCATCATTTACCGTACCCTGCGGGTGAGTCCGTGAATGATTTCATTCCAAGTGAAGAGGCTAGAGTAACATATTCATCTTTGGATGATGCAGTTTGGGTCATTAGGAGTTTCAGGGACCCTTGGTTAAAGTAGATATTGAGTCAGCTTTTCATTTGCTACCTGTGAGGCAGGAGGATTGGCCATTATTAGGCATGGTGGTAGGGGACAACTTTTATTTTGAAACTGCTATGCCTATGGGATGTGCGGTGGCATGTGCTACATTCAAGAAGTTTAGCTCAGTGTTGCACTGGATATGGCAGCAGAGGGTGGAGGATCAGCAAGCCGTACACTATTTAGGTGATTTTTTATTGGTGGTGGAAGGTAGGCAAGGGGCGCAGGTAGCTATGCAAGAGTTTGTGGGGATGTGTGAGGCCTTGGGGGGGTACTTTTGGCTAAGCATAACTTGGAAGCCCCGGCGAGGGCCTTGGTATTTTTGGGGCTGATGGTAGATGCAGAGCAGAGTTTGTTTTGTTTGCCTCAAGGTAAGATGGTTAGGTTGTGGGATAAGATCATTTGGGTGAAGTCTAGGCCTAAGGTCCGGGTGAAGGATGTTATGGAATTCTTGGGTTTGTTGAACTTCACGTGCAGGGAGGTGCATCTGGGGCGGATGTTTTATCGATTTGTGGCATTTTTGTTGAAAGGACGTAAGAGTAAGCACCACAGCGTACTGGTCAGTAAGTTGGCATGAGAGGATTTAGATTTGTGGATGGAATTTTTACAACAGTTTAATGGGATTTCATTTTGGCAGTTGGATTGGGTTGCACAAGCAGAACTACAGTTCTTTACTGATTCAGCTGGGGGGTTGGGAATGGGACCTTACTTTGCGGGTCAATGGTTTGCTGTTCCATGGCCGGAGCATTAGTCAGAGGAGTTGAAACAGGATGTTGCCTTTTTGGAGTTGATGCCAATCTTGGCGGCTTCGGTGGTATGGCAGGATCATTTGAAGGGGCATAGGGTGGTATTCCATTCAGATAATTCTGCAGTGGTGAGAGTGCTGCAGATAAAAATGGCTAAAACACCTTGCTTGTTATTTATTCTTAGGAAATTGGTGTTGCATAGCTTGCTGATGAACTTTTCTTTTACAGAGTTGCATGTACCAGGGATTTCAAATGAGATAGCTGATAGTTTGTCTCATTTTCAGTTCCGCAGGTTCCGTCAGGTGGCTCCAGAAGTGGCTTTGCATCCGTCAGTTATCCCACCCAGCATCTGGCAGATTGGGCAATAGTGATTGGCAGGTTGTTGCAACAATCATGGGCGGCATCCACGAGATGAGCCTACGGTAGGGCATTGCTTGAATTTGACAAATATTTGCAGCAGTTATCTAATGAGGACTACGTGTGGTCTGAGAATTTACTATTACATTATCTATCCATGTTGAAGGGGCAGGGCAGTGCGAACGGTGAAGGTGGCCTTAGCAGCCTTTCCCATGTATACTCGGTTGGTTGGATTAGAGGATTTCACTAGGTCATGGGTGGTGAGTAGAGTGTTAAAAGGGTGGCCTAGAGTTGAAGGGAGCAGCACGAATAGGAGATGGACGATTATGAAAAGTATTTTAAGAATGTTGTTAAAGGGTTTGGGTAAAGTGTGTGGTTGTTTGGATGACTACGTGTTGTGGTGTACAGTTAGTGCTTGGATTTATTGTGGTGCGTTTCATGTGTCAGAGTTATTGGGTTCGGTGGTATGGGAGGATGTATTGATATTACCTAGGATGGCGCGTATTAGATTGCATTCTTCGAAGACAGATCAGGAGGGGCTTGAGCCACCCATTATTTTGGAGATGTCCCGTAGTTTGGGGAAGAAAGTTGTGTGGGGCTCAGAAGGGTAGAATTCAAGGGTTGTTTTTTTCAGCAGTGAGCAGAAAAGCATTGGCAGGTGAGCAATTGAATGTGGTTATGAGAAGGGTGCTTTGGAGTGTGGGTTTGCAAGTGGATAAGTTTTCTTCACATTCCTTTCGTATGGGTAGAGCATCTGATTTGGCTAAGGAAGGTAGGTCAGTGGAAGTAATCAAAAGGGTGGGTTGGTGGACATCCAATGCCTTTTTGAATTATATTGAGTAGTTTGTAGAGGCTTTGTTTTAATTTTTTTTCTCTCTCTCTTCTCTTAGATCGGAGATGGATCATCATTTTGGGCCATTCCTTCATATTCTGGGCTGCTAGGTGTGCGAAGGTTACACCCAATGACATAAATCTGGGTTTGGATAATTTTGGCTTAAAAATCATTTGACATGGTGTTAGAGGGCTAAGGTGGAGTCAAATACTGCAGGAGTTTAATGGGTTGCAGGTTAAGTGGGGGTTGCCTCAGGTGTTAGTAATTCATTCAGGTGGTAATGACTTAGGTAGGGTACTGAAGAGGCAGTTAGTTTGCCAAGTTCGTGAGGACATTTTAGCATTGTGGAGGATGTATTCGGGGATGGTTTTTATCTGGTCTGAGATTATTCCTTGGTTGGTATGGAAAGGGGCACATAATTTTGCCATCATGGAGAAGGCTCGCAGGTATGTCAATTTTAAGTTGGCAAAATATTTGGGAGAAAACGGGGTACATACAGTCCGGCATGTAGAGTTTGACAGTAAGGATCCAGTGTGGTATAGACCGGATGGCGTTCACCTCACCAATTTTGGTTTGGATTTATTTAACTTTAATTTGGGTTTGATGGTGGAAGATCTTGTGAAGAAAGGTATTGTTTGAGGGAGAACAACCCTTTAAGGGCTGGTGAGCAGAGAAGAGGGTCAGGCCGACCCTCTTCTGTTCCCCCTCTACAGGATGGTGGATGGAAAATTGGTAATTGTGAGGAATTAAGCTGAGCGGGGACACTGCCTTTGTTGTTTATCCAAGGTGAGCAGTTAATGCTGCCTTTGTCTTTAGTTATTGTATATATGGGTGAGCGGGGATGCTGCCTGTATGTTGATTTGATTGATGTTTGATACAGTTTACTGTTGTTTCATTAGCTAACTGTATTCAAGGGGTGAGCAGGAAAGCTGCCCTTATGTCTTTTATGTCTTATGTTACAATAAAGTTATGTTATTAAGCAATTTTATCGCAATAAAGGTCAAACGTCTGTGGGTGTTTGTGTATTTATTAGGACCGTGACAAAAAATATTCCTTTAGTATTAGTTTAGTTAGTTTCCAGAATATACACACCTATTTTAGATGTTCAGTATGTAAAATTCAGTCAAGGTTCAGAATATGACATTTATACTAACTTATGTGTTCAGTATGGTACATTTCATTCAAATTTCAGAATATAACATTAATATTCAGTTATACATTTATCCTTTACATTATTCAGTCAGTAGTTTTAAGGGTCAAGTGACATAATTACATTATTCAGTCATTAGTTTAGGGTAAAGTGAGAGAATTATTTATAACAGGCTTATTAAGATAAGTTATCTAAAGAATAGGTAGTAATAGTTATTCAAGATACTCACGGCATAATAGGGCAGGCTTAATTGTTAATTGGTAGATTACAGTGTACTTTACATAATTATACATTAGTCAGAAAGTTAAAAGGACACAAACAGAAAATGAAAAGTACTGACCTGAAATACAGAGAGCTTATGTTTTAGTAAACTATTACAGCTCATAAATATCTACAGGATATTTCGGACACAAATTTAAGAGGCAGACATCTATTACAACACAAAGAAATTAAAAATGTAAATAAAAAATTTACAGACACAAGTTAATGCACTATACAGTAATTATGCTTCAAAATCAGTTAGAAAAATATCCCTCCAGTGCCGATTTCAATTAGTCTTTAGAAAATAGCCATCATGCTTGATAGGCTATACAATAAAGTAGAAAATGGACTAAACATATAATGTTTGAAGATTTAAATCAATGGACAACAGGAAAAGGTTTCATTTGCTGTGAGAGACAAACATCATGGTACAATAAAGCATCAGTTCATAATGTAAAAAACATAGGCAGTAGGCAGTGTAATTTTACCATTATAGCATACAGAGATAGGGAAGAAGAACAGTGCAGTTTGTACTCTGTCTAACCTAAAAGACTCGCAGAGATAGGGTTAAGGATGTGTATGACATCTTCCCCATGCTGTTTAGAACAGCAGAGTTAAAAGAATTACCTGGCCTAATCAGTTTTAGAAACCACAGAATTAAAAGACACCAATTTTCAGAATAATGTGCAGGTTTTAGATATATCACATAAACTTCAGAACTTACACTTAAAGACTCTCCCGACTATGGATCTAAGACTATGGATGTAGGTACCAGGGTAATTACTTCAATCCAAACAGGCCATAAATGCTCAAGTGATAGTCAGTGCTCAAAACTGAAATTGCATGTTTATTTACCAGATAAAAAAAAATATTTTCAGATTATGAGTCAGGTGGCATAAAGCCATATATTCAAACCAGATTACAGTAGTAAGCACTACAGAGATAAGGTACCTACAAAAGAATGAAGAATGTCCCTGTAAACTTTCGTCAGTGACCTCAGTGGAGCTGTTAGAGGGTATTCCTAGTCAATTCACTATAGTACATTAAGGTAGAATAATAGGCCTAAAAATAGAGAGTCAGACTTACCTTTTTATGTATGCATTTAGTTTTGGGGAAAGACAATTCGTTAGAAAGGAAAGTTAAAGCATGGGATGTGCAGAAATACAGAAGAATGCTAGATAAGGCACATGCAAAACAAGGCTCGGGAAATCATTGCTAAAGAGGTGTGTAGGACATTACAGAGTTTTTGGCATAATGAGAATATACTTCAGACACAGGCAGTTGTTGTTGTTGAGTCTTTCGGCTTTTCCCGGTTAGGGGTCACCACAGCGGAACTCCGGTCCACTAATGATTGGTAGTTGATTTTTAAGTGCCGAGTTACCAGCCTTGATGCACAACCTTCAACTAAGTTACTCCCATTCACGCATGTCTCCACGCAGAAGACGCTCTAGCTGAGAATCAAACCGGACAGCGTCTTACTGTGAGGCGACAACGCTACCAGTGAAGTCTGTAAATTAGTTTGGACTGACATACAGAAAAGATTAAATATCCACCATTTCAGAAAGTAAGTTTGCCTTTGGACTGATATGCAAAAGGTCTTTCATAGTACAAACACTGAAGCCTGAGTACAGAAATCAGGTCAAATATTCATACTACTCTGGAGGAAAAGACTTTCAGTTGACATTAATATACCTGCAGAACATTTGAATATATTTATCAGCACTGTTATTGTTAACCAGCACTCCAGAATTTCTACACACTGTAATTGAAGACAGTATTTGGATATGTGGATATTGTTAACATCTAATAAAGGCTTATTAACTGAACTACTGTGTTTACAGCATATGTTTTGTAAAAGTACAAAAGACTTGGCCCATAGAGGAGAGACTGACACCTGTTCAGCATAAGTTTGGGTAATGAACAGAAAAAGACTCATTGCAGTCTCATTCCAGCTGTTTCCAATTAAATGCAGTATACTACAGTCTTATCACTTCCTTCACTGTTTCTACAAATCTGCATGAATTTCTTAATGATTTCTTTGTCATGATTATGTTACTGTCACAATATCAACACATTTTCTTCAATATAATCCAGCATTTTAAGCAGACTTTTTATTGCACTGTGTACATTGTTTTTTTCTTTTTCCATTCATTTTTCCCTTTTTCATTATGCCTGTTTATTTACCGATGTATATGTGCCTAGCAGCCACAAATCTGGACAAAACCAACAATGTTAGGTACAGAGAAGCCCCAAATTAGAGAGAGGTTTTAAATATCGGTCTTAGAAACTTTGGAAGTTGATAGAATAACTTGTTTTGATTTAGGACCATTTTCTGAAACTCAAATGTCTGTTATTATTTAGTGATTTTAATTTTCAATAATTTTCTTGAAAACCACAAATTTTATGAGGAACAGACCAAACATTTGAGGCAAAAATCTGGACATTTTGCAGAAATCTGGATAGCTGAGAAGTATACATACATACTGTATAGAAAACTCTTTTAGCATTGTCATTAATTCATATCAACCACCTGTAAAATGTTATGCTCTGTGCTCCCCTTTAATTTCACAGTGACACAGCTGGATCAGAAACTGATATTTATAGCAAAGTGACCTTGTAACTTTCTTGTTTACATATTATTAAGTATATACTGCTATCTGTTGTTATTTGCTGTTAACTGCTTCAGCTTAAAAGCATTGGTAATAATTAAAAATCCCCTTTAGCCCTCAGCATGTTGTTTTAAAAAAAACTTGTGAGAAAGAAAAATGCTTTCGTCTGAGATGGTTGTGAAAGAAAAGTCTGGCACTCTGCTCCTGTGCGCAGTCTCAAGCTGCTGTTTTGTGTCTTTGTTTTAAACAGTCCCAGAATTATACCTTTCCTGCTAAAACAGAGATCTGTAGCTGACGTAGATAAGGACAAAGTCTTTTTTTCAAGATTGGGAGGTATGAAACAGAGCACGATGTGTCAGCAGCTGTTTAACTTTGTAATCTTTCTGATGGGAAAGATGTTAGCAATAGCAGTGTCAGAACATTTAGAGCACAGTTCTTGGCTGCCATTGAAAAATCTATATAACAAAAAAGCACTGAGGTTGGCAACTACTTTTATAAGCATAGCTCAAAGACACATTTAAATTAATTGTACAACCAAATGGAACAGAAATGACCATGTTCTATATCCTAATAACTCAGGCTGTCACTGGAGGTACTATGAAATTATAAATCCCAAGTCTTGCATTTCTCATTTTGTTTCCTTTCAACTGAATCGTGCATGATAGCTTCAAAAATTAATGTGCTACTGCTGAAAGAATGTTTACGAAGCAGAATTTTAAACCACAATGGCATCTGTATTAAGAGAGTAATCCCTGCAAGCCTGTAATTAGAGTACAGGTGACCTATATATAGTTTTACTGTGGTCCCTAAAATTATCATTCTCATGAAGATGATGATGTCGTATCTGTAGCACATGAAAGTGTGAAGGTGGTGATGTCATATCTGTAGCACATGAAAGGGTTGTTCACCATCCCAAAATGCATCAAATCAACAGCCCGACTTCACGTTTCTTTAGGAGGAAAGTCCTGTCATGCTTTGTGTGTAACCTTATTCCTTGTAGGATAACTTCAAGTTTCTTTACGAGGCAAAGCCCTGCCATGCTTTGTGGGTAACCTCATTCCTTGTAGGATGACAGTTTGGAGGCAGGTGAATTCTTCATGCTTCCTCAGTTTTTAATGAAACTGTTGACTTAGAATGAAATTCTAAACCTGTGTTTAAAGCTTTGTTTCTGGCCTATCCAATTAATTTGTCACAAAGCATTGCATTGCCATGTATATCTAGGAATCATTACTGTATTGTTTTACATGGCAAATCTAGATTTTCAATTAATCTACTGTCACATATGTATCTTTTGAGATCCCTTTATTTGTTACTTCTGATGTGTCTACATTTATCATCTTCAGCATCATTATTACTTATATTCACTGAATTTACTTTCTGTTTGTATGAGTAGGTTATGTCTGGAAAGGGCCTTATGACCAATTTTAATGCCTGGATAATTAATTAATTAATTAATTAATCAAGCAATCAATATAGCAAGCAGGCAATCTGCATTTTAAGTCACCCAGGCTTGTGAAGTATACCTCTTGCCAACCAGACCCCATCCAACAGTGCAACTGATTACAGATTGTTGGTGTAATGTTCACAGTAGGTACCTTTTTCTTGATTATGGCAGCAAAATTTGGGTATTATCATCTTGTATTACACTGCAAGTGGTGTATTAAGCTCCCATGAAGTCATTTCTATAATCTCTACCCTTGGAACATCACTCAACACTGCACATTGGGCTATTTAAAAAAAAGCATTGTGTTATGTATTCAAAAAAGAGTACTGGTATTTCCCAGCATTTACAGTGGTTGTTACTGGCACTGGATCAACAAGGAGTCTCTGGGCAGTTTCATACCTGGTTTCCCCAAAGAGCAGTTATTTCTTCTTTCAACAAGAAAACCACCATGATGGTAATATTTTGAAAAAAAAACTCCTTCAGGTGGGAAAAAACAATACTAGGTTATCTGATCTTTCTGCTTCACAAGCCTGTGTGTTCAAAATATCAGCATTATGCTAGCTGACAGAAAAACAACTAGTGCTGGGGGAAACCAGGCACATAACTATCCAATGACTTCCTGTTTGCACAGTGGTAGTGACAACCACATGGAATACTGAGGGCATGGGTTCAGTCTCCAGGGAAGGCTCTGTATTTTGCTTTTTCAGAGCTATTAATACAGTACTATAGTAATTAGTTGTTCTGCAATATACATATGCCTGAGTGTTTATCATTTGTTTAAGTTTAAAGTTTTGCATGTGCTGAAATTATTGCTTGGTGCATGGATAGTAACATGTTGACATTCACATTATCGATATTTTTGTGGTTGATGTTTTGATAATGAGCACAAGGGCCTTTTTAAGCCTAGCCATGCATCCCAAATCTCTGACAAGTTCTGATACCCTTGATAAGTGTAAGCAGGGGTCTGGGAAATGAACAATTTACAGGTTTGCCCATGTCCATTAGAGACACAGGTGCCAAACCAGGGAAGAATTTCTGGTTCCCCATCCAATTGTCCAAGTTGCACTTGAATTGGGTTAGGGAGAAGCTCTGCTTCACAGGGATGGGGAGCCTGTTTTATAGACAGGGTAGTCTCTGGGATACATACCTGTATCTCCATCAGGTCCTATTTATATCAGAGGCAAGGTTTAAGTCTTTAGAATGGGTAATTCTGGTACTGTATGTTTTGTGGAACAGTACTTTGGTCAATGTCTGTTCAATTGACACAGTTTGGTTGACTAAACAGATGGTCGGCAGCCGTGTGAGGTCAACAATCCCAGGGTAGGGGAAAATACCCTTT